>NC_056749.1:311459389-311501889 GCF_019279795.1 Protopterus annectens | reverse complement strand
TTCCAGAGTGGGGGATGGTGTCAAAAGCCTTGGCAAGGTGCAGATAGACTCCTCCTTACCCTCGTCCACAGCTCTGGAGACTGATTCATAGAAGACAGTCAGGTTCATGAGACAAGATTGGCCCTTCACAAACCCAAACTGGATGGGGTCCAGTGTTTGAAGGTTACTAATGTCTTTGTTTACAAGTTCCTTGATAATGTGTTCCATGCCCTTGCAGATCAGGCTCGTCATACTGATGGGAAGGTAGTTCCTGGGATCCAAGGTGGATCCCTTTTATGGATTGGGATAACTGTAGCTGTGCACCACTCAGTGGGCATGAAGCCTTAGGTGAGGCTATTTTTAAACATGACACTTAGGTTAGGTGCCAGTTCATTTTGTAATTCATGTAGTACACAGCCCAGGATGTCATCTGGTCCTATGGATTCTGTATTCTTAGCTTTGGAGAGTGCTGATTCTACCTGTGTTGCCATGATTACTGGAATTTGGCAATCTTTCAGTATTGAGATGGTCCCTTTAGGGGATGGGGGGGGGTGAAGTTGGCACTAAATCCAATCTGCCAGGATATTGGCAATATCCTTAGGATCAGTATATTTAATGCCATTCTGTTGTAGCTCAGAGCAGATCTGAGCATTGCCATTTAGATTCTTGACATAACTATAGAATGCCTTATGGTTGTCTTTGGAATCTTTAGCAATTGTATTTTCATAACTTGCTTTGGAGGATTTTATGAGGGATCTCAGCTTCTTACTGAGGCTGGTAAAGGAGTTTTTTGCATCCTGTGATTTTCCTCTTTCTGCAACAGTTTCTTCCTTCTGTTGTATAGTTTGTTTATGGTAGAGGACTACCAGATTGGCTTCCTTTTTTTTGGAGGAGAGCATCTTGGTTCTATTTGGGATGGCACAATTCATGCATGAGTGGATGTGCTCATACAATGCCTGAGTGTAGGATTCAGCAGTCGAACTTTCAGCTCCCGTCTGCATGGATGTCATGAAGTTTGTCACTTCTGACTTGAGTAGCATGAAGTTGGCTTTGGAGAAGATTTTACAGAGGTTTCCTTACTGGGGGGTGGAGGAGGGATGTGGATGTCAAGGGTGATTAGCTTATGGTCAGACCTGACCAATGAGAGGGTGACCACTAGTGTGGAGCATCTATTTCCCATGTTGGTAATAACCAGGTCTAGGATATTAGAGCCCCTGGTAGGACAATGGATTAATTGATCCAGGGTATTGGAATTTATGAATTCCAAGAACCGTTGGGAAAAGGTGTTGGCACCCAAGTAGTTTTCCCAGTTAATGGCAGAGTAGTTGAAATCAGTGAGTATTAGGGTGTTTGGTTCTATCTTAATATTTTCCAGTATGTGTTTGTGTGTGTGTGTATATATATATATATATATATATATATATATATATATATATATATATATATATATATATGCATATATATATATATATATATATATATATATATATATATTTTTTTTTTTTTTGACACTACATCATGCATAGTGAGAGTGACTATTATTGTCTATAATGTTTTTAACTCTGTAGAAATCATCTAGATGTGTTGTATATATATTATAATATTGTGTAACATAGTTTGTTCTTTCAACTTATTTTGTATAGTATTTCTAATGTGATATGTACAGTTTTGGATTTTACTGTATTCTTTATTGTACTGTATGTAGAGCTTTTCTCCCCAGGCCTCTACTGAAAAAGACCCAGTCAGACCACCCAGGTAAACAAATGTCAAATAAATAAATATATATTATATATGTATGTATGTGTGTGTGTGTGTGTGTGTGTGTGTGTGTGTGTGTATATATATATATATATATATATATATATATATATATATACACAATTTTTTGAATAAGATTTGCTAGGGTTTATGGCTTCTTACAAGCTGAACTTTGTATTTATGAATTTACTTCGACCATCCACAGTGATTGCTTTTATTATTTTAACATATCATGCTTATATACACAAAGTTATTCTTGACATATTGGCCAGTGGTTTATTCTTATACTTTTGTGTAAGGTCAGAACCCCTGTACCATTCTTTCCTATACATACAGCACAGCTTGTTTATTTACTTTATATTTTATCATCTTTGCTTCTGTAAATAATAATAATTATAATAATAATATTTATTTATTAACCAGGTAGGCCCAGTGGACATGCACACTGCCTTTTCAGGGGCGTCTTGGGAGCAGTGCTTGGTTAAGTGACTTGATCAAGTGCATACAGTAGACACACGAGGGCTGGAATCAAACCCTGTACCACAGGAGCATACAGTTCACAGCCAAATGACAGACAAAACTAGTTTCTTGATAGTTTCAAAACGTTTTCCTTTCGAGTTCTTTAGCCATGGACTACATATATTTTGCAAATGGGGTTCTTAGGGAATTAGTTATGTTAACCATATTAGCTGATGCTGATACCTTGCATGATACTACTACATTCCTGGGAAAAAAATCGGTAATGCTTTCTTGATAGTTTCTCTCTCTCTCTCTGCGTCAGACATCAGAACCTCTGATATAATAACAATCATGTTATCAGGTTTGTCACTCTTATTTTACATTCTACCTTATTCAGCATGAAAATTGTATTCTCATCTTATTTAACTGCCTTTCCCTTATTATGCTTGGGTTGTTAACTGATACCACATTAGCAGATCATCAATTATATTACCAAGCTTTTACTTATGAAACTGTTTGGAACACCACTGATGCTAATAAAATACTTCCTAATATTATTTTTTTTTTTCATCTCGCTTGACCTGTCAGTATCTCTGATTTTCCTCTGATTCTGAAATGACCTCTTCAGTTGCAAACCGTTTAGACTGTTGTCTTTTTACATTTTTTTTGTAGATATACACACTGTGGTTTGGATCTTTAGTGTACCTATACTATTCACCCATTTGTTTGCCAATAATAGATTTTCTAATGTCATACAGAGCATCCAGTTTCCTCAGCACCAACTCATTTCTGCTGCTAAGACTGCTGGTACTTTTACCATGTGCATGCCAGACTTATTTAGCACCAAGATGTGAGGTAGGCTAAAAATCATATATCTTAAATGAATCAGCAAGGTGCTGAGGAATATCATCTCTGTTCTGTCTCTGTCACTGCAAAAAACTCAGCAACACATTTATTCTTTGTTTTAAGTCGTGGATTTAACATTCCCAGCATCTCCCTAGGAAAAGAAATCAGAATTTTAGGTGAGTTGGGTCTGTATTTGAAACATGATGATCTTATTTTTACATCCATGGTTTAGTAGTCTTCAAATCAGTGACTTCATCTAATGAGCTGTCGTATTTTAAGAATTTAATATATTTGTGTTAGCTTTCAAAACTTCAAATATATTTTCACAGAGAATCTAATATCTTTCATCTGTGTCCAAAGTTTAAATCCAGTATTTCATGTATTATTTTTTTTAACATTTCTTGCAAAGAATCTGAACTGCACATGTATTGCATTGTTTTTGATTTTTTTTTTGTAGACATTACTATATTAACTATTTACATCATAAACATGAAAAAAACATCAAATGTTAGACCACATTCCTATTCTTTTGAATACTGTTCTTTCCTTTTAATCACCTTTGAAATATGTTTCTTTCAGTCACATAGCTTCAAATAGTCTTCCAAACTGGATGGAAGTAGGACACATCTTCGTTTGTGATTAGAATTACAGTCAATATATAGCACTTTAATATTAACTGTGTCCTACTTTCTGTGCATTGTTTGGCTGGTATATATATCACCATTACTGATATAATTCACATTTGACTTTTTACTTGATTCACAATGTGCACATTTCTTGTCCAATTTCACCCTTTTATGTGTATATTTTTATTTTCTTTCACTTTAAGCCATCCACAACTATTGATGGTTTCAAAGGGTCTTAACAGTCTGTCCCTTGCTTAATTTCTTCTGTCACAAACTATTCTGCTTTTTAACAATATTATGAAATACACAGAATTCACACTCTGGTCTTATTTTGTTATTGCCTTCCCGTTTGCACATTTCTTATACTGCAAACTATTCAGTCTTTTTTGGTGAATTATGCAAGTTATGGAATTCAGTGTTTTGATCAGTAATAATAACATCAGCAGTTCTTGTGCCCCTGTCAAGGAGAACAAGGTCAAATATATGGCATTTTCCTGTCTCCTTTTAATTATTGAATTTCTTTGTACTAAGATTGCTAATTTATCTTTGCCTCTTCTTGAAATGTAAAATTATTAAACATCTTTGAGGCATCTTAAGTTATATGCAAAATGTCGCATACTACTCATTTCAACCTTTATGGCTCTTAAACTTTCAATGAGGAGCAAGATGCATTTGTGGAATAGAAACTTTCGAATTTCTGTAAAAATGCTTTGCAGCCAACTGTCTCAGAGTTTTGAGTAATGTGTGGCAGAAGATTGTCAAAGAATCTGAAGAGCAAAATATACAAAAAAGTTGTGACCACTGTTTCTTTATGCTACGGAAACCTGGACAATAAAAGCAGGGCAGTTGAAGATGGTATTGTAGATGAAGTGCCTGAGATGAGTCATAAGATGTTCACTGTCAGAAGTCTTTGGAGCAGAAGTCATAGAAGTTCAAGAAGAAGAAATTACAACAGTTCAGTCACATTTAGATGAAAGTAGAAGGTGGTTTAGTGAATATAATTTGTGAGAGAGAGGAAATAAGGACACCCAACCAAGAGACTAATGGATTGCATGAGAGAAGACTTGAAACAGCCAGGGATGATGGTTGAGTAAGTTCAGGAAAACAGCACTGAGTCAAGAGAAATGGTGTCAGTTGAAGCAACTCTAGACTATATGATGAAAAAGGAGATGGGTGATAATGATGATGATCATTTCCTGCTAGCTGATTTGTACCATTACATTAAGTTTTCAAAAAAAAATGTATTTTGTTTGTGAATGCATATTATAATGCAGGGTCTACTTCAAAAGACTGACCAACCAAAAGACTGAATCCCAAAAGACTGAAAATTCAAAATACTGAACACATTTTTAATGCAGGGGGCAAGTCCCCCTGCACCCCCTCATGTGGGGGCTTTGCCCCCTACATCACTTGCTAACTATACATATATATATATATATATATATATATATATATATATATATCTACCAACTCCAAGATTGCACAACAGTGAAGAAGGGGCAAAAATTCCATAATTCGGTATTTTGAATTTTCAGTCTTTTGGGATTAAGTCTTTTGGTTTTTCAATCTTCTGAAGTAGACCCATAATGCAACATTTTTCCTTTTAAAAAATGTTTTAAAATTATAAAGGGCAATGGGCTGTCCAAGACAAAAATCCACGCTTATTTTAAATATTAAAACACGCCATTAAGAATCAAATTCTGATGTTTGTGATTAGACGAAAGCGCTTAATGGTGTGTTTTAATATTTTAAAATAAACATGGATTTGTGTTCCAGACAGCCTGTTGCCCTTTATGTTTTCTGAGATTTACTTTGTTCCCTGGCTTTTGGTGGGTTTTCAATATGTTCCCTGAACAACACACACAATACAGATGTGTTACCAGAATTCATTATATTTATGTTTCATTTCCTTTTAAAAAGAAGGGGATTTGAAAACATGCAACTTCATACAGATAGCTATTTGAACATTTAATTCTATTAAACCCTGATACCACCAACCAGGCAGAATGTTTACCTTGACCTCCTGCATCTTTGTTGAAAAGCAACGTTTTCCACTGTCAATATGTTCATTCAAGCAAAACACGTTATGAGTTTATGCTACTAAAAACATGAGTCTCAGCCACCAGTAAATACCATTTTATTCTGTCTGACCAGAAAAGGTTTTGTTTTCACCAAACTCCATCAGGATATATGAATGAAATACACTACCACATTATGCTTCTAAATGACATAAGTAAAATGCAAGTAGTCGCATATTTGTCTTCTTATCGCAGACGTATATATTTTAAATTCAGATTACAATATATCTTAATATTTTTTATATCTAATGTTATAAAACAAAGTGAAGGAGGGCTTCCAGCCACATAATTATTACATTTATACTATGCTGCTAAGTCATGAATAACAGAAATTGTTCATTTAATGCAATGCATTTTTATAACTAAAGATAGTTATACCTGTCTGTGGAGCAGAACTGTATATTTATAACCACAACTGTTCACTTAAAAGTACAGAAATGTCATTTTACGTCCAACTGCATAACAGCATCAGCATTTCTTTGTGTAAAATAAATGTGAAACATCTGATGCACTGCCATTCCTGATCAACTCTTTTACTATTTAAAATAGCATTCCTGAAAAAATTAGATTCTGTCCATGAAGTATACCTCTCAACCATACTGAATTCCTCAGAATTTCCTAGTTTTGAGGGCAAAATAATGGGGTACCACAAATTTTCAAATGGCCCCTTAAATTCATGATGTCTTTTTTTATTTTATTTACAGTTTTAAAGTACAGCTCATGTCATCATGTCATTGCTACCATATCCTGCAACATTATCAACATGCAGGGGTGTGAGTCATGACATCAGCTTTGTGAGGCAGTGCACCTGACTGTCTATTGGACTGTTGGAGATGCGGGAGATTTAAAAAAAAAAAATGCAGTTATTTCAGAGCTTTATCCCCTTATGACACATGGCCAGAACACCAATCACCTGTAATTCAATAGAAAGCATACCATTCATAAAAGTGTGCTACACCCCTAGTCAGGTGATCTATTTCTTACATCTGTTTTGCTAGTGACACGAGAAACTAAAACAACTTTAAATCATACAGATCATTCTGAAGATGTGCTTTTCATTGATTGTGTATTGGGATTACTGTGTTGTATAAGGGAACAGATGGAAATTTCTATTGAGGCACATGGGTTACGCATCAGTGGTAACTAAATAACAGTGACCATGGCAATATTTTTGGATGCATGTTCATTGCCTTCAGACTAGCATTCACTGTCTTCATTTTTATCATTGCTAGGGATCCTTCTAGAGAAATTACCCTCAATGCAGGATAAGTGCGGTATTTAAATTCTTCTAATATATGATACTGGAATCAATAGGTTAGTAATGCATATGTAATGTTTTGATTTGGTGAACAGTATTAGATTTTCAATAGGCGGTCTGTACAGTGGTGCTCAAAACAAAAGGACTAAGAAGGGAATTGGGGTCAGTGACTACCCCCTGCCTCACTCTGGTGCTTTGCTTTGAAGAGATATCCCGCTTCTATTTTAATAGGGACAATAGTGTACAACCAAGTTTCTTATTTTTATTATTTTTAATTCAATAAAGTGAAACTGAAACCATAACGTCAGTCTAATTTTTTTAGAAAAAATATACAGTGGTTAATTTCCTTATTTTAAGATGTAAAGTAGCTGTTTTTCAGAAGGAGATCAAAAAATAAAATGTAGGAACACACTGTGAACTTTGTTTATTGAAAAGCAGGACAGAAAAGTGTCTTTTGGCTCCCACCTCACTACATGTGCTCTTTTTATTTTTTTCTGAGCTTTCCCATTTATCTCCCACTTTTTAACTCCCTTTTCTCCTTCAGGATAAGAACTGCCAATGCCAAAATTGAAAGCTAAATTACTAAGAGCATGCATTGCTTTCAACAAATCAGCGACAGGTCTTAACAGATTCAGGGTCAAATCCAGACATAATCACTTACTGATGGTAAAAGTATAAAGTATTTAAAGTATACATAGATCATCTCAAAACCCTGTGACTATACTCTGTACTGTACAGACTGGTAAGAGATGACCTGTGTCTGGCATACAGGGCATCATCTGACCAAGTACTGATATATTTACTGCAAATCAGCAAGTCAGACAGTGTCAGAAATTCTCTGTTTAAGGATTTAGACATCTTCTTTACATCAACAGAATAGTTTTGAGGGACAGATTTATCTCACAGAGGATACCACTGCTCTGGAACTGACTCCTCCATGAAAAGCAAAGCTCAGCCCCTGTCCATATTCAAGTGCAACTTGGATCTATGGATGGGAAATAGAAAATGTATCCCTGGACTGTCCCCTGTACAAGTAATGGATGGTGGCAGCTTCTAAATCTTTTATCCCATGCATTAGTCCCCTTGGATTATCTGTTATGATCATATTATCCCAGTTATTTTCACTGCTGTTCATGTATAATTATTGATCATGAGATGGGTAAGGTCTGTCTAACATCAAATGGGAAAGTTTAATTTAAGAACCATAACAGAGAAATTGGCTCAGCTTAAAATGGTCTGCAAGGGCGGCTAACCTGGTACTTGCTTATGAACAAAAACTCTACTGGCAATATTTTCTTAACATGAGCAGTTGCTTTTATAAGTTACTTATAAACATTGTGATATAAATTCTGCATGTAATGCAAGCTATAACATCCAGTTTGAGAGCTGGAGTTTAATGACTGGTATCACTGCAAAAAGGAACTTGTAGAAACCCTTGTGATGTAAAGGGATAAATCCCTGATTACAGAACATCTGTCCTGAGTTCGAGCAGTGGCTCGGGTGAGTGACAGAGCTCTAGGGGAGGTATGGACATGACTATCCAAGGCAGAGGATGGACTCAAGTGCATTCTCTACACAATCACTGGTAGAGGCAGGGTGCATGTGAAGAATTAGGTGTAGTCCAAAGAGGGTTTGAGTGGGAAGTCCGGGGGGGTTGAGGCTAATGGTAGACTTAGCAATGGTTGTGTGGCACTGGAGTAGGATGCTATAGGTTGATGCAAGGGGAATAAAAATAAATGGGGGGTTGAGATCAACTGTTTTTTATAGTTTTTCAAAAACACAGTTGTAGAGATGTGAACATCTGTTTATACTGTGACTATATAACTTGAGTTGTAAACACTGTAACTGTTAGAACCTTGTTAGAGGAATCTATTGGTCATAACTGGGGGCTATTCTATAAGCCATATGTGGACAGAATTGCTGCCACACCCTGTATTAAGTATATTCTTTAAATTCTGAAAGATTTTCCTGACTTAGAAGTGGGAGCTTCTCTTCTAAATTCTGATCTTTTTTGGCAACTAAAAAAAAGCAATTCCTGGTGAGAGCAGTAACAAAACATTTAATCTGCAGTCAGAACTTAACTGATAAGTGACTACCAAACCTCTCAACCACTTAACACAAAAAATATGGAAAAAAACAAAAAATAATGGGGGACAAAACCGCAAAAGCTGCAAAAATAGGCACAGATTTTAAATATTACTTTTATAAACTTAGAAAGTTGCCAGAATGAAAGGTTTTGTGTTGCAATGCATTTTCAGAAGGATAAAAAGTCTGAAACTCAAATGCTGTCATTATTTCATGAATCCAGTTCTCACTAATTTGCCACAAAAATCTAGAAAACCAAAAATTTTATGAGGAACAAGCTAAAAATATGAGGCAAAATCTGCACAGTTGAGACTTCTTGAATACTAGCTAGAAGATTAGCCTGTCTAGAATGACTTAAAATGAGTTATGTCTAGACTCTCCATTGGATGAAATACATAAATGCTTTGGGAATGATTGACTTTAGGCATCAGGATATGTTAGTAAATATGAACCTTCTAGCTAGGACATACAGAAAGTGCCTTACTCTGCAGTTGCAGCTTGGAGTGCTATACTGTCATGCAGAAATTAACAAGATGCATTTCTTTCAAAGTTTTAAGTGTACTAAGGCAGAAGTGAACTATATTTGGGGACAAGCAATTATTACCTTATCAACAGAGGGAGAGACCTTTAAATATTGACACTGATGTCCCAAGTTCCACTTGTCCATTTTTAGAAGAAGGGTGGGATATTTGTATGCATTGTGGAACTTCCCCAGTGATGGGCATTGAATTCAGCATACAAATGTCCAGAGCTAATTGATGTTGTGTGTTGTGATGTCAATGACGTCACTCAGCTCTGCAGAGTTTGTATGTGTATAATGCTGCTGGGCTGTTTCACCATATTTCTTCTTCCTAACCCACCTAGTCATCCCATCCCCAGATTGTAGTATGAGAACACTTAAAGGAAGGAGCATTTAGAACAGGACCAAGCAGCTAATAGTCTTCTAGTCAGTAGATGAAGGGGAGGAGGGTGGGGGCAAAAAAGTATTCCCTTTCCCCAGAAAAATATTATAAGTAGAGTTATAGTCCATGGAAGGCAGCTTACCTCCTTAACTATTTTAATTGATCATTTGAACTTGTCACAAACTCTTGGCCCCCTCTGAAATAGAAAAAAAGCACTGCTGCATAATAAATAGCTTATTTCAGTGCAGTAAAAAACTCCTGAATTTAGTGCTTGCTTCTGAATGTAAAATGAAATACCACATCTCATTTAGTTGGGAAATAATACTCTGAAAATAAATCCTCAAGCTCAACAGAATGTCATTTTGTTATGTAAAAATCTACAACATTGTAAAACAGTTTAAAAGCATAGATTTTGCATACAGCTGTTACCCCCTGGACTCTCTATTGTGTGTGCCATGACAATACTCCCATGACCTCTGTATATACTACTATTAAAGTTTCATACATTTATAGAGAATGATCTGTTAAAAATATGAATTCCTCTTTTCTTCCTTTCACATGGCCCTTGAAATGTTACATTTGTTGAAATTATCAACACTTGATTAAACTCTTAGAACATCTGTCAACAAAAGAGCAGCTACCAAACCACAGTGATACTATTACTGATTGTAATTATGAATGTAGACAAATTGTTACACACATTATCGGAGAATGTATTTAATGCCTGTATTTATTATATAATTGTATGCTTGAAAGATATTTTTGGCAAACTGAAAGACTTGCTACCAGACAAAATGATTTTGAGTTTTATGTTTGTGTCACTGGTTTGCAAATCATATATAAATATATCTATATATATATATATATATATATATATATATATATATATATATATATATATATTTATTTATTTATATATATATAAAATGTGTGTATGCACACATGCATATTACGTGTAGATATATCTATAGATACAGATACATATGATATTAAAATATCTGAATGAGTTGCATTTCACTCTAACCCTTGCCAAGTATACAAACTGTACAACTGGAAATCCTTTAAGACAAATGAAGAGCAATAAAACTCTACAGGTAATTGTAATGGCATTTGCAATACTTGGAATAAAGCTGACTTAAAAATCAAAGATACTTGTTCTACCTTTATGTGGAAATTATTTTACCATTCTGAAGTGCTTATGTAAAGGGTGCCTTAATGAAATCAGTGACTATGGTGTTATAATGATCTGCTTCCTGTAGTTAAAACTATAGTATTTGATCCCTTTCATCTCCATTTAACTGCCATGTGACTTTGAGCAAGTTACTTGATTAGACAGTGCTTCTGGGACACTTCTGAAAAGGGACACTTGTGTCCAGTGGGCTTACCTCATTATCTTGTTAACAAAGTTCTATATCTATCTATGTAACTGTAGTGAGATATTATATTTCATTAGTAATTTTTGTGATCAGTAGTCGCACGTTTATTAATATTTATGATTTAAGAGGCCTCACAGTGCTAACGTGAAGAAGCTGGCAGTAGTGATACTGGCATATGGTACATAAGGTAAATGCATGTTAAATGTACATAGATAAATGTGATGTGAAGAAAAAAAATTAAAAACTAATCAAATCAAAGAGAATAGTTTCAGTTTCTCATTAAACTGCATGCCACAAGCTAATAGTGCTTTTAAACTTCTAAGCTTTCATTTCCAGTTCATGTTTCTGGTAAATGATAAGGATAAACATGTTAGTTTGTTCCTTTATCTGCCTAACTAATTCTGATTTTCTTCCGTGACTGTGTCCCATTTCCCTAATTTGAAAAGGTTTTGAATCTGAAATAACCATTCTACTCTCATCTGTTTTTATGACTTGTATGGTATAAAATTTAACTTCTACTAATGGGTTTCTTCTGCAAATGATTTATCGAACTGCATGCATTGAACAGTAGTCACAGGGTGTGATAACATGGCATTGAAGTTGACAGAAAAGGATTTTCACACTTTAAATGTCAGATCTAAGATATTGATTTGCTTATCAGCACATACCAGTTGCACATTGCTTTATAAAGTTTGCTATCATATGCTGCAAAATGAAAACATTAAAAAAATCAACAATGTTTAGTACAAATTGCATAACAGCAAGTACGTTAATTTTTAAGTATTTTTAAGGCAGGCAATGACTTTGACTTCTTAGTATATATTGCAGTAATTTATTGATGTAGGCATTTTAGAGTGAAAATTAGTTTGTCATTAATTTATTAATGACTTAGTTTAACTTTGTCAGAAATTCAATAAAAATGGCATAGAAATTTAGTATTAAGTCAAGCATTTTTATGACATTTCTATATGCAAGATAAATTCCACCAGTTACGTTTAGTGGCCAAGACTGATATTGAAACATTTATTTGACTAATTCTAGTTTCAGATATGAAAATGATGCAATTAGATTTTAACATTAAGAGGATGTTATTATTTTTTGGCATGTCAGCTGCAGCCAATACAAGTATTCTTACTGAAATCATTAAACAAGATGCTATATAGCAAAATAAACAAAAATAAAGTACTGTCCTATCATGGTCTGTGTTGGAGTGTGTCTGTGTGTGTGTGTGTGTGTGTGTGTGTGTGTGTGTGTGTGTGTGTGAGCATACAATAAGTTGATAAAGCTAATCAGCAACATCCATTCTGATCTTTACAAGCTTAGTATGGGAATTGGAGGTGATTATTCAAAGAAATGCAAGCACATGTGTATGATAACTCCCTATGACAGCAGGTCTACTCATAACAGGAGTATTACTGCAGAATTTATACAACTGCACTGGAAATAACGGACTTGTAGATCTCAGTTTTCACATGCACCTTTTCAGTAGTCAGGCATCACCTAACTTCAGAAGCTGCAGTCTTAAGCCTTGACCACACAGGCAAAGCCCAGCTGCAATGGAAAGCATATACATGCCTTTGTATTTGTAGTAGCAACTTAAAAAGATAGACAGACTGGCAAATAGGTAGGTAGATAGATACACAGAGATGGGTCTTTAATATTACAATGAATGCTCAGAATGTTAGAAGATGTGGTCTGTGAGTTCTTAAACCTAGAAGGTTAAATGAAATGAAACACACAAAATGCCTACTTTTTTGCAGGGGTCATGCCCCCACCCATGCACCTCTTCATATCTGCTAATTATATATACAAACTCCAAGATCTCAACACAGTGGCAACAAAACCCCAGTCATTACTGTATTGTGATTCCACACAGTGAAGGCCATTCCTTTTGGGCTTCCAGGTTTTAGAGTTTTCGGGCTCAAATTTCTAACATTCACTCATTTGAGCATTCAATGTGTTAATAGGGGCATATGCTTTTACTGTGACTTTTCACCTACCATGTGGATGTGCTTACAATCAGAGAAAAACATCTGGTTAATTTTGTCCTGTTGAGAAAGAAATAACATGTTTTTACAGTGGGCAACCCCCAGCCCCTGTAGCTGCTGGTGAAAAATGTACACCATTGTGAGAGGATTCCTTGCTTTTCAACCCTGCTACTGTTTTCCAACTAGCTTCACATGGCTAAGCTGATGCTATCTCTTCTCTTTCCTGAAAAGTGGACCATTTTTACTGAGTTGATTTCCTTCCTGTATTGGCTGTAGACCCCCGACCACTGTTGTTTAAATTATTTATCAATGAACTAAACAAGATAGCTATATAGGTCATAGTAGCCTATGCCAATGAATCCACTCTAATATGTGCTGCAAGGAAACTAACCATGCTCCAAACAAGAAATCCTTCCCTTTCATAAAAGCTTGGCTTGACATCTCACCATTTCTCCTGAATCCAAAAAAAAAAAAAAAAACTACTACAGTTCACCCCAATTCTCCCACAAATCTACCTTTAATATACTTGTCATCCAACAAGAGCATTACAGAACTAATAACTCAGACCATATTACTAGGTGTGATTATAGACTACCTGAAATTTGATCTCCACCATCAGCAAGTCAAAAATACACAGCAAAAGCAAGGCTACTTCTGTACAGTAAAATGTCACCTTAATGATTCTGCTAGATAAAACACATGCTTCCTTTCTACTCACCATCATATTATATGCCTCTCCTATCATAACCAATCTCTACTCCAAACTAGAACAATGCTACAATAAAGTAGATACATTTCCAAGCATAAAAGATTATAGATAATCTCTAAAACAATTAAAGTGGTCTGAACTATTAAACTCTCTGATGTTCTATTTATTACAACATTTAAACTTCTGCACAACCTTGGAATTTCTTCTCTCTTCACTCCATCATTTAACCTTACACCTGAAAGAGACCTCTGCTCTCCACTCTCAAATTATTACTCTCTATAACTAAACCTAACTACAATGCAGGATATTCCCTATGTTCACACTACATTGCTAATCGCTGGAATACCATCTGACTCCAGCTAACAGTCTCCACCATCAAATATTTTGAAATCCAGCTGAAGCAACAGCTGATAGATAAAGGACTCAGCATCTGCACCAATCCTGGTTAAAATGGTACTAAAACAGGTTAATGAATTTGTTCTATAACTTTCTGCTGCCCACAACCTAATGTATAATTATCACAACTTTACCCTCCTCTGTTATTTCATCTCTCTTGTCTTCCATGTGCCACTTTCCCTCCTTCCTTGATATGGACTGCTGTAACTCCATCTTATCTTCCTATGTTCAAGATTTTGGACAAGTCTTTACAGTAGCAAATATTCTTACATGGAACCTTACAGTTTATGCATACTGATGGTATTGCACTGCATATATGTCCCTGTATTAAAAAAAATCATATACAACCCATGCAACTGCTAGTTTTAATCAAACATGTTTGTAACTGATGTCAAGGATGTCTGAGTAATGGACCTGTTGTTCATGAATCCGGGATCTAAACCTAATTATCACAATGAATAAAATGTGCTGGAGGGATAGGTTCCTGACCCAGATACTCCCCATACTCTGGAAAAGACTGCCCATACATGTCAAGCTGTGTGCCTCTTTGGCCCTTTTCAAAAGGAACCTTTATGATTGGATGAGAGATAAGAAATTCACCCCAGGGATTGTGCCAGTCGCCCTGCTAGACAAGGGACCAGGGAAATAAATATTCTGGGAAGGAATTGCCAGGAATTGTTATGGCTAGACTTGTATACGCCCTAGGGTCAATAGCCTAGTACCAACCTATGAATGAAACTGACTGTAACTGATGAAACAGTGCTAATGGTATCCTTGATGTGTGTGTATAATGGAGCTTTTCTTCCTGGTTTTCTTCTGAAAAGTGGGCACTGCTCAGTCAGACTTGCCCAGTAAACAAATGTGAATAAATAAAATAAGTAGTCTATTTCTTTGTCTTTTGATACCAGTAGTCCTAATGCTACATAAAGAAGAGTGCCCACAAGATTCTAAGTGGTTACTGATTTGACAGGCTCAGAATGTAAAACATAGCATAGCTTTTTAGATGGAGTACTCCATTAAGATCCCATGACATTAATCATATTTCTAGTAATAAAATAAATAGCTAAAATACTTTTGAGCATATGTTTTAGGTAGTTAGTTTTATGTAACTGACTTTTTTTCAGAATTATAAACTTTCTGCATCATTGGAGCCAGACTAAAGCTGACTGGCAGGTGTAAAAGTATCTGGATTCAAAGAAAGAAAGATGGAAAGTTCTTCCTGTATCACTGCATCAAATAGAACTAAATGCCTCTTTCTGTAGGATAATTCAGATGTTATTATCTGCTTGAAATATTTGTATAATTTTTTTTTGAAAAAAAAAGATAAAAATTAAAAAAATATAACTACAATATGTACAGTAAGCCTGAGACCAAAAAATGTAATAAATAAAGCAAGATCTTCTTTCGGCTGCTTCTGTTAGGGGTCACCACAGCAAATCATCTGTTTCCATTTCTTTCTATCCTCTGCATCTTGCTCTGTCACACCAATCACCTGCATGTCCTCTTTCACCATATCCATAAACCTTATCTTAGGCCTTCCTCTTTTCCTGTTACCTGGCAGCTTCATCCTTAGCATCTTTTTCCCAATATACTCTGCATCCCTCCTCAGCACATGTCCAAACCAATGTAATCTTGCCTCTCTGGCTTTGTCTCCAAACCTTCCAACCTGGGCTGACCCTCTAATATACTTATTCCTAATCCTGTCGACCCTCGTCACACCCAGTGCAAATCTTAACATCTTCAACTCTGCCACGTCAAGTTCTGACTCCTGCCTTTTTGTCAGTGCCACTGTCTCCAACCCATATAACATAGCTGGTCTCACTACCCTCTTGTAGACCTTCCCTTTCACTCTTACTGGTACTCGTCTGTCACAAATCACTCCTGACACTCTTCTCCACCCACTCCATCCTGCCTGTACTCTCTTCTTCATCTCTCTTTCACAATCATCATTACTCTGAACTGTTGATCCCAAGTATTTAAACTCATCCACCTTCGCCACCTCTACTCCTTGCATCCTCACCATTCCTTTATCCTCTCTCTCATTCACACACATATATTCTGTCTTAGTCCTGCTGACCTTCATTCCTCTTCTCTCTACAGCATATCTCCACCTCTCCAGGGTCTCCTCCACCTGTCCCCTACTCTCACTACAGATCACAATATCATCTGCAAGCATCATAGTCCACGGGGACTTCTGTCTGATCTCGTCTGTCAACCTGTCCATCACCATTGCAAATAAGAAAGGGCTGAGAGGCGATCCTTGATGTAATCCCACCTCCACCTTAAACGCATCCATTATTCCCACCGTAGACCCCATCGCTGTCACATTTTTTCGTACATATCCTGTGCCACTCTTACATACTTCTCTGACACTCCTGACTTCCTTTTACAATACCACAACTCCTCTCTGGGCACCCTGTCATAAGTTTTCTCTAAGTCCACAAAGACACAATGCAACTCCTTCTGACCTTCTCTGTACTTCTCCATCAACACTATCAGAGCAAACATTGCATCTGTAGTGCTCTTTCCTGGCATGAAACCATACTGCTAATCACTAATCATCACTTCCCTTCTTAACCTAGCTTCCACTACTCTTTCCCATAACTTCATGCTGTGGCTGATCAGTTGTATCTCTCTTTAGTTACTACAGCTCTGCACATCACCCTTATTCTTAAAAATCGGTACCAAAACACTTTTCCTCCATTCTTCAAGCATCCTCTCACTTTCCAAGATTTCATTAAACAATCTGGTTAAAAACTCCACTGCCATGTCACTTAAACACCTCCATGATTCCACAGGTATGTCATCTGGACCAACAGCCCTTCCATTCTTCATTCTCTTCATAGCTATCCTTACTTCCTCCTTGCTAATCCATTGTACTTCATGATTCTCTATCCACACATCATCCAACCTTCTCTCCCTCTCATTCTCTTCATTCATCAGCCCCTCAAGGTACTCTTTCCATCTGCTCAACACACACTCCTCGCTTGTGAGTATGTTTCCCTCATTATCCTTTATCACCCTTACCTGCTGGACATCTTTACTAGCTTGGTCCTTCTCTCTAGCTAATCGGTACAGGTCCTTTCCTCCCTCCTTAGTGTCCAACCTTTCATACAACTCTTCAATAAAGCAAGATAATTATAAAAAAATCTTAACAGTCTAAATAATTAGATGAAGATGATGTTCCAGTAAGGGCCAAAACCTTATTACCACATATTAATTGTATTGATTAAGCAGTTAAACTCCCACTGCTTTATTCTGATACCGGAATAAGCATCAGTCAGACTATTAAATTATTATATCTCACATTCATATAATATACATTTTAATGTAATCAATTTTAAGCAAGGAATACCTAGAAAATATTTTTCTTAGAATCTCTGGCCATGCAGAAATGTTTTCCAGCCCTTTTTTTCCAATTTCTTTTACAGTTTATATTTTATGTGTACTAATTTACATAGGATAAGTATATGCTTTGTGCTGCATTTCATATTGCATTTTAATCTAAAATAAAACCTTAACCCACTTTGACTGTTGTGCAGGAGTATGGTATTTAAGTACACTGAGTGCTACTGGCTGTGTTTTAAATGTCATTATCATAAATCACATTTTGCATTTCTACTTCTGAAATTCTGTCTTGTATTTCAATAGAGTGTAGCCTATAAATTGTCTTTTGAGCATCTAAGCTCACAATGGCAACTTATGAGAAAGTAATGGGTACTTCTTGAAAATAATGCAAAAAAGTGTTCATTTTCATGTTTTATTTGACTGTCTAGTTGAGACCTTATATTTATTGTGTATGCTATACAAGCTTTTTATTTCCATGGCAATGCAACAACTAATGATTGGTTTCAACTTGTAAAGCATTCAGGAAGTAAACAGGAATCTTTCCTGTGAACACAAACAGAGAATGCAAAGTACTGAAACATTTCCAAGTACTTGGTGAAAGAACTACAGGAGAAGATTCACAGCATTCATATGGTACTAGAAGAATCCATCTATCATAAATGTATTGAGCAGTGAGCAAAATGTATAGAACAGCGTGCAAAAGTTAAAAAAAAAGACCTTGCTTTGGGACAATAATTTCTAACCAAAGTGAATATTTTTGCTAAGTGTAGTAGTACTTTTAGTTTAGAATTGAAAGAAATGAGATGGTTAGCTGGACATCTGTAATATGTTTTTGATTTCCAGGCTCCAATATTTCTGTTCAAAATGATAAGATATGTGAAAGATGAAGGAAGGGCAGTTTTTAACTACAGGTCAGAGTTAGTAGTTAAAGAAAAGATTAGATGGTCACTAGATTTAAAGGCTAGGAGAGAGAGAGAAGGTATTGTGACTGAATTTGAGGATGTGAATGAATATAGTAGTGGTAAAGAAGAATATCTTTAGGGACTATTCCTCTTCACTGCATTTATGACTACCTGGAAAAAAGTGGTATCTGGATATCAGAACCTGTGGCCGATTCTAATACTGGTTTGTCCATCACTGATATGTATGCCCAACATATTGAACAGGGTAGTATAGCCTTTTAAGTGGTCATTAGATTATGAAATTGCATTTAGTGAAGACTTTTACTGATTATTTATTTTGGTTAATTGTATCTGGAATATACTAACTCCATCAATACTCAAATATTGCTTGTACCTGTGAAAGTTAAGAATCTATTGTTTGTAAATGATTCCGCTTTGAGATTTGAAAGAAACATTAACTGCATTCTAAGAAAATGTTAAAGAATTATATAGACTATTTCTACCTATATCTACCAGGCAATCTAATTTACTAATTCATTTATATAAATTAATTAGTCCAAATATGGAATACTATCATTATTTGAACACGTAGAGTTGGGGAGATTAGAAAACATAGAAAGATGACACAGAAAGTTAATGATAACACTAAGACACATGTTCTTCAAATAGCATTTGGCCAGTTATTTAATTTAACGTCTGTCTGTGAAATGTACACAGACACACACACACACACACACACATACATATAGATAGATACACACATACATACATACATATACACATGGGTTTACTTTGTTTTGATGAATTTCATTTCACCCCGACCAATTCACTGAAAACTCAAATTACTTAAAACTCATTTCACTAAATCTCATTTCACTGAACTGCAGTTAGTATATATGGCACGGTGTAGAGTAGTGTAAGGCAAGTAAAAGATATATGCCCTTTTCCCCCACTGTAGTGCAATCCTGGAGTTAGTATATATAGTTGGGTGGGGAGGCACAACTCCCCACAGTGGAGAGTGTGGGGGGTGTAGCCCCTCATTAGTTTGAGTACATATTGTCTTCTGGAGAGACTTGGTCACTGATTTTGTAACTATGCATGTCTATTGTTTAAAATGTATTGTTCTGAAGATTTTGGTAAAATACAATGGATCCACCACATAACCCATGCATTCAGGTCACTCCACAACAAGTACAAATATGACTCTGTCATTGGCCATGTTGGTGTGAACGACCTGAGATGTACCTCCCTGGACTACATGGAGAGAGACATGGAAGAGCTCTGAGATCTTGTAGCCCAGGCAGCTATGACTCTAGCCCTGAGTAACATTCTGCCATTGCTCAGAATGATACCACAGTACAAGGACAAAATGATTGACTTAAGCAATTGGCTAAGCTTCTGGTGTCATTCTAAGGGGATCCAGTATCTTTCTGCCTGGGACGACATGGTCAACAGACCGTGATGCTTTGCCAGAGATGGCCTGCACCTGTTGCCTCTGGGATTCTGGATAAGGCTCTTGTCACCCATATAGTGCCTTTTTTAGGAAATGTTCAAATGACAATTTCACCACCATAAAAGGATTAGGCAAGCAAAAACTGTGGGTAATGCTACTCAATGCTAGAAGTCGAAATCTGAAAATGCACTCACTCGAGGCACTCCTTAAAATGGAGAACATCGATATCCGTGCAGTGACTGAGACCAGGTTCAAGGCTATAACTCATACCGCACCTTTCAACCATGTAACTGGGACTGGAACACCAAAGGCGGAGGTGTGTCCATATTCATTAAGGCTAGTTGCTTCACATAATGCATCCAAGGTTATCCAAGTGCAAATAACTCTGGGAAAAACTGCAATCCAAGTTGTAGTATGCTACAGATCCCCCACCATGCCCCAGGATTCCCACTGCTCTTTTCTTGATATACTGGAAAATATTAGGGTCCAACCAAACACCTTAATAATGGGCGATTTCAACTACCCCACCATTAACTGGGAAAACTACACATGTACCAACTCCTTCACTCAACGTTTTCTGGAATAAATAAATTCCAATGCCCTGGATCAGCTTATCCACACCCTCACCAGGGGCAACAATATCCTAGACCTAGTCATTACCAACATGAGTGAACAGTGTTCCACACCTGAAGTCAACTCCTCGTTGGTCTGATCCGACCATAAACTATTCACCCTAGCTATCCACATCCCACCCCACACCCCATTAAGGAAACCATGGTAAAAAATGTCTCAAAAGCCAACTTCATATTTCTTAAGACAAGTGGAGAACTTTATGACACCCATGCAGTTGGACAATACAATTATGACTGCTAAATCCTACACAAATACACTCTAAATGCACTTACACGAGTGCATGGATCTTGCTATCCCAAACAGAACCAAGACAAAATCCTCCAAAAAAAGGAAGCCAAATCTGGTGGTCCCCTGCCATAAACTGTCTAACAGAAGGAAGAAACTGTTTCAAAAGAGAGTAAAATCCCATGAGTGGAGGAGCTCCCTGGTCAGCCTCAGTAAGAAGTTGAGATCCCTTACAGGATCCTTCAAAGCTAGCTGTGAAAACAAAATTGCCACTGATTCTATGGACAATCACAAAGCATTCAATAGCTATGTCAAGAATCTCAATGGCAACACCCAGATCTGCTCTGAGTTACAGCACAACGGCATGAAAATTACAGAACCAGTTGATATTGCTAATCATGGCAGGTTCAGTGCTAACTTTACCCCCTCCTCAAGGGTCCATATCTATACAGGGAGAATGCAGAGTCCCTATAATCACAACTATGCAGGTAAAAGCTGCACTCTCTAAAGCCAAAAACACAGCATCCATGGGGACCGGACAACATCCCAGGCTGCGTTTTACATGAACTTCAGAACAAACTGGCTCCCCACCTAAGCACCGTGTTCAATCATAGTCTCAGATCAGGCTTTGTGCCCACTGAATGGTGCACAGCAACAGTTATCCCACTCCACAAAGGGGGAGCAACCACTGATCCCGGGAACTATCGCCCTATTAGTCTGATGAGCCTGGTCCGCAAGGCCATGGAACGTATCATCATAGAACTCATAAACAAAGACATTGGTAACCTCCAAACTCTGGACTCCACCCATTTCAGGTTTGTGAAAGGTAAATCATGCCTCCTGAAGCTGATCAACAACTTTGAGGCAGTCACCAAAGCCGTAGATGAGGGTAAGGTGCATCACACAGCCTATCTTGACCTTGCCAAGGCTTTCGACACCATCCCCCATTCTGGAATTATAGCTAAACTCACTAAACTTTGGATAAATCCCTACATCACAAGATAGGTTGCCAACTGGCTCACTGACAGAACCCACACTGTAAAAGTCGCAGACTCCAAATCTGACTTCAAACCAGTGACAAGTGGGCTACCACAGGGTTCAGTCCTAGGACCTCTCCTGTTTGGTATCTACTTCTCTGAAGTAGAGGCTAGCACAGAATGCCTCTGGCTAATGAAGTTCACAGATGACTGCAAACTAGGAGTCATAGTTGAGTCCCCAAATGATGTGGACATCCTACAGTAGGGTCTCACTGAGACAGATGCCTGGTGTCAGAGCCATGGCTTCAAGCTCAGTGCCAAAAAGTGCATTGTCATCCCCTTTGGTAAAAACTCTGTACCCATGAACTACCACATAGGCAGCAGTCTACTTAATAATGAATGTGTGAAAGCAGACCTTGGGACCCAGTGGACTGTAGTATCTCCTTTGATAATCACATCCCCACAATAGTCAGGAAGTCCTTCTACATAGCACACCTCATCACAAAATGGTTCTCATCCAGGAAAAAAAGAGGTCATAGTTCCCCTGTACTCAACACTCATTAGACCCATTATAGAGTACAATGTCCCTTTTGGAATGTACCTCACAAGACATCTGCAGCAGCTGGAAAGGCCACAGAAGTACCTCACAAAGACTATTACTGGCCTCAAACAGATGCCCTACACTGACCATCTCAAAAAACTCCAGCTTTACTCCATAGCATATCGCCTACTCCGAGGTGATCTCTGCCTAACATATAAAGCTATGTCAAACCCAGAGCTGATGTACATGCTACACCTAAAGAAATCCCAGTCCCTCTGAGCTATATGCTCTAGGAACCTAAACCTTGTCACCACAATAAACAGGACATGCTGGAGGGATAGATTCCTGACCCAGAGACTTCCCATACTCTGTAACTAGCTACCCATCAATGTCAAGCAAAGTTCCTGATTAGCACTCTTCAAGAAAAGTCTTGATGAGTGAATGGGAAATAGGAAATACACCCCAGGGATCACTTCTGTGGCTCTACTCGACAGTGGCACAGGAAAAGAACTTTCTTGGGTGGCATAAGCCAGGGAACCTTGTTGGCTAGGATTACTTAGGCCGATAGCCTAGTACCTACCTATGAACCTATAAAACAAACAAGATGGGAGCTATGCCCCCCACGCACACCAAATGTGAGGGGCTATGCCCCCACACCCCCTTTACTATATATACTTATTCCAGGATCACACTACAGTGGGGAAAAAGGCATATAACATTTATTTGCCTTATAGTACTCTACACAGTGCTATATATACTAAGTTCAGTGAAATGAGATTTGGTGAAATGAGTTGTCAGCAATTTGTGTTTTCAGCGATGTGGTTGGGGTGAAATGAGCTTCAACTAAACAAAGTCAACTGTTACACGTGTGTGTGTGTGTGTGTGTGTGTGTGTGTGTGTGTGTATCTGTATATATATATATATATATATATATATATATATATATATATATATATATACATACACACACATGCATACATATATAGCTGAAACTATTTATATATTAGATGAATCAATACCTATCTGATAAGGAATGTCGCACCTCTAGTACCCTGCATACTTGCTTGAATTCCAGAACATTTTCTGAAAAATCTACTTAAAAGGCATTAGATAAACAAATGTAAATATTTTGTGAACAGTAGAAGTATTAAAACTGCACAAATAGTAATATTAGTAATAAGTATTCTTTACAGTGATGATAATCAGTGTATTTCTAGTCTTTTCCTAAAGTCTAAAATGTATTATAATATATACAAGTGCAGAATTATATATTTTGCAAATCTTTCACAACAAATTGTCATATCTGGGGGACATGTACAACATTGATATCATTGTTAGAACATTTTTGTTAACAAGAGATAAATTTTATCACAACTGCAAGATGTTCATCTTTGAATGTGTATTTATATTTACAGAAATATGAAAACATTTGCTTAATTGTATAATTAGCAATAAAAAAAATCTGAATATCAAGTCATTGCAAATGTCAATTACAATTTCTTCAGGAATAGCTAATATTTTTCTTGATGCCATGCAATAGTTTGAAAATCACTTTTTTTTTTTTGAAGCATTAAGCACATTTGGAAATATTGCCTGTTTTCAAAATTACTATCAGCTAACGATATCTCCAGTATAGTGTGATTTAAATGGACATTAATGAATGAAATGTTCCTGTCTCCTCCCACGGCATTTTACACAATACCCGTCAATTACCTGTAGGCCTTTCAGTTATGAAAATATGACCATAAATATGAAAACTAGGTTTCAAACTGATATTAACGTCTCTACTACAGAACATCCTAGATTAACAGTATTAACATCATTTTAACTCCTTATTTTAATACTGCCTATTACTAACTGGTAAGCCAGTTGAAGTTACGCACTAAAAAGATGACTGAATGCCGTAAGGTGCTATGGGTGGGTGTTAAAGTGAATTATACAAAAAAAGGTATTATAGGCCTGCATCATATATTTTAAAGGGTAATTTTGTTACTAGTGTTCAAGTGCCCTAAAATAATCTTTCTGCATCATCTCTTGGACGCCATTTAGAAATAGCTTTCTATCAATGCAAAATAATTCAAATTAATATTTTATTAGTAGCAAATAAATACTATAGTTCATTAAGGAAGAACTCCTTTCAGTACTTGCGTATTATCGCAACCATATTTTCGCAGTTGCGAAAATCGCATGTTGGCCTGAAAACAAGAGCAGGAAACGCAGTAAGGTGTCATTTTACATCCTTAGTAATCAAGAATAACTTTGCATAACATTCAGGAAGATAAACAATTGCAGAAATGTTCTTCCTTTTTGGCATGCATTACAAACGCACGCTTCAGTTCTCGCATACTGTTAAAAGTTGATCTTCAGCTTTTCTTTTATGAAATAAAAATGAAAGAAAAAACATGAAGTAATGCTGGTTTAAATGTATGACTTTTATTTTTATGCAGTGAAATACATTTACTGAAGCTTTTTGTCATATTTCCATCCCCCTATTGCATTTTGAACGTTACATAGTTTTGCAGAACTGTGAGTTTTTTGGTACTAACCTGATTTTAAATGTGAAGAGTAAACAAGCTAAAATTTCAGTTAATCCCCCCAACAGACACACACACACACACACACACACACACACACACACACACACACACACACACACACCAACTATGACTGGTTTGCCAAACAAATGTAAAAGATGATCCATAAATGATTTGCTACATTTTGCTGTGAAACTGCAGGAAACACGAAAGAGTGTTTCAGAGAAGTGACTTAACAGCTGCCACTGGGGCAAAAACCCCACTGAGATAGCCGGTTAAAACCATTGCGATGAATAGAATAACACTTGCGTACTGGCCATGAACATCGAGACTGGATTTGCTGGATTAACTTCCCTTTGCTGCGCTTGTAATCAGGAAGGCAGGATCTGTCATGCGCTGTAGCAGAGTGTAGTTCACCAGCAAAGTGAGACACGCCAGGCAGGACGCAAAAACTGGCAGTTATTCCTCTCCCTGCCGCAATTTATCTGTGTCACAGTCTTACTTGCTTACACTACCATTTGCAGCTTCATAAAGCTGTTGACACAGGACACAGGACATATTTTGCAACTGCGAAAATCTGGTTGCGATAATTCACAAGTACCCTTCTTTCTACTTAGAGTTGCTAGAATATGGAACTATCTGCCTGTGTCTGTAGGAACTGCCCCTAGAATGTCACATTTTTAGCCTTGATTTGATTGATTGGGTTAAAAGTCTGTGACCATTGTTGCTGGTTGTAAGTTCTGTGTTAGCCTCCACAGATGTCCTGAGTCTGTTCACCTAATGTATTCTTGCATTGTGATATTCTTAAACCAGTTTTCTAATTCTTAAGATTCATTTTAGGATGACCTATTCATCCACAAGCCTGTTATTTGCATCAGATTTGACTTTTTCAGTCTCATGATAACGTTATGCATTCCACCATGTACTGTCTTAAACTCACAATCCCCTCAACCCATGGCATAAATATTTCACAAATGTCCAACACATTATATCATATTTGAGTGTTAACTCAGAGTGCCGGTAGTGAGCACTTCCATTAATCACATGTTCTAGATATAATACTTGCTTATTTGCTCAACCTTATTATTTTTACTGGGTAGCTGGTTTGTCCACGGACACTTTACAGCTACAACATTGTGCAAAAGATATAAGGAAAACAATTCCTAAATATTTTTAAAAATGTAGATTCTTTAAATCCTCAATTACTATAAAAAAGAAAACACCAAACAACTCAAAATGCACAGTTTTTTGTAAAATGCTTGTGTGTGTGTGTGTGTGTGTGTGTGTATATATATATATATATATATATATATATATATATATATATATATATATGTATAAAATCACTTTGTTCATAGGTTGGTACTAGGCTTTCTAGCAGGGCAACTGACATGATCCCCAGGGTGAATTTCCTTTCTCCCATCCAATCGTCAAGGTTCCTTTTGAAGAGGGCCAAAGAGGCGCTCTGCTTGACATGTATGGGCAGTCTATTCCAGAGTCTGGGGAGTCTCTGGGTCAGGAACCTACCCCCTTCAGCATGTTTTGTTTATCGTGATGACAAGGTTTAGATCCCTGGAGTGTGTGGCTCTGAGGGATTGGGATTTCTTTAAGTGTAGCATGTCCAACAGCTCCAGGTTTGACATGGCCTTGTATGTTAAGCAGAGATCACCTGTGAGTAGACGATATGCCACAGAGTATAGCTGGAGTTTTTTTAAGGTGCTCAGCATAGGGCATCTGCTTTAGGCATGTGATTCTTTTAGTGAAGTATTTCTGCGACCTTTCCAGTTGCTGCAGATGTCTTGAGATGTACATACCAAAGGGGTGTTGTATTCTATAATTGGTCTAGTGAGGGTTGAGTACAGTGGGGCAATGACCTCCTTTTTTCTGGATGAAAAGCCCTTAGTTATGATGTGCGCCACAGAGAAGGATTTTCTGACTGTTGTGGCAATGTGGTTGTCGAAGGTGAGACCACTGTCCACCTGTGTCCCTAAGTTTCTTATCACACTTTCGGTGTTTAGTGTACTGCCATCTAAGTGGTAATTCACTGGTACATGTTTTTTTCCCAAAGGGAATAACTATACATTTCTTGGCATTGAGCTTGAGCCCATGGCTCTGGCACCAAGCATCTGTTTCTGTAAGGCTCTTTTGTAGAGTATCCACATCATTTCAGGATTCAGTAATGGCAACCAATTTGCAGTCATCTGTGAACTTTGTTAGCCAGAGTCCCTTAGTGTTGGCCTGTACTTCAGAGAAGTAGATGCCAAACAAGAGCCGTCCCAGGACTGAACCCTGAGGTACTCCACTTGTCTGGAGCTGGATTTAGAGTCGGCCACTTTTACAGTATGGGTTCTGTCAGTAAGCCAGTTGGCAACCCATCGAGTGACGTAGGGATGAATACCCAGCTTAGTAAGTCTATCTATGATTCCAGAGTGGGAGATGGTGTCAAAGGCCTTGGAAAGGTCCACATAGGCTGTGTGGACTACCTTACCCTTGTCCATGGCTCTGGAGACTGATTTGAAGAAGTCAGTCAGGTTCAGGAGACAAGATCTGCCCTTCACAAACACTCAAACTGGGTGGGGTTCAGTGTTTGAAGGTTGCCAATGCATTCAATGGCCTTGCAGAACAGGCTCATCAGACTGATGGAGTGGGATAATTGTAGCTGTGCGCCACTCATTGGGCACGAAGCCTGAGGAGAGGCTATGATTAAACATGACACTTAGGTGAGGTGTCAGTTCATGTAGTATACAGCCCAGGATGTCATCTGTTCCCATGGATGCTGTATTCTTAGCTTTGGAGAGTGTGTTTTTTTTTTACCTGTGTGGCCATTATTACTGGAATTTGGCAATCTTCCAGTATTGAGATGGGCCATTTAGGGGATGAGAGGGGGGTGAAGTTGGCACTGAATTGATCTGCAAGATATTGGCAATATCCTTGGGATCAGTATATTTAATGCCATTCTGTTGTAGCTCAGAGCAGATCTGAGCATTGCCATTTAGCTTCTTGACATAGTTATAGAATGCCTTGTGGTTGTCTTTGGAATCTTTGGCAATTTTATTTTCGTAACTAGCTTTGCAGAATTTTATGAGGGTGTGCATTAAAAACCTAAATGGCAGTACAGTAAAAAATAAATAAATAACAATATATAGAGATATAGAAAAGTAAGGATGAAGGGCCAAACAATATATAGAGACATAGAAAAGTGAGGATGAAGGGCCAGACCAAGAAAACTAGGCAAGTCATTTAGTATTACTAATGCTATGAAACATTTCAACATGAAAATTATGTCTTTTATTTTATTTTATCTATCTATTTTTACATATTTGGCTGAGTTGACAATTAAAATCAGAAAAAAAATCTTCCAGGGCCCTTGTAAGGATCCTGAAACTAGCTGAACTTGGGTACCTCAACTGAATTGGTCATCCTGGTATATAAAAACTAAGTAAAGACATTGAAGGGATATAAGTGCCCTAGTAATAAGGGCATCAGTCACTCCTGGCTAGTTTTGGAGTGCAAGTGCGTAGCGGATGAGGGAAGGTCATCCTTACAAGGATGTTTTAACCTGTGCCCAATTAGTATTATCCTCAACAGAAAGAGTTTGTAAATCAAATTTAAAATAACCTTGGTTAAAAGATCTTGATCAGCATCCTTAAAAGGATGTGGAATCTATAGGAGTTAAATTTTCAGTTAAAATTAGAAGAAACACATTTGCACATCTTTATCAAGACCTGCTGTAGCTACAGTGACCTCTGTCACCAGAAGCCCACACTGCTTATAGTATTTAACAGCACATTTCAATTGATTGTAAACTAATTGATGAAAACAGCACTCATCTGCCATTAAAAAACTTTTTAATTATGAGCTAAGGAATCCAGAGTCTGTATTGAGCTATCAGCCTTCACTACCTCTAAATATTTGAGATCTAGCCACAACAGGTTCTGGTAAAAATGAGCAAAGGTGTTTCTTCTAATTTTAACAGAAAATTTGAATTGTATGGATTTCAAATTCTTTTAAGGATACTGATCAATATCTAATAACCAATGTTATATTAAAGTTGAATTAAAACTCTTTCTGTTGAGCATCCTAATTGGACACAGGTTAAAACATCCTTGGAAGAATGACCTACACTCATTTGATACTGGCTTACCCTCTAAAACTAGCCAGGAGTGATTGATGCACTTATTACTGGGGCACTTCTACTCCTTCATTATCTTTAGCTGGCTGAGTTTGCATACTGACCTAAAGACATATTTAATGACTACAGTGTTAGGTACATTCTTAATTACCAATTTACAATAATAATAATAATAAATAGTGACAGTTGTTTTATTATATAATATACACGGGTACTGTCTATTTCCTTGCAGTTCATATGCATTTAATCCTAATTGCCTCAAATTCAAAAAGATATATCCAGAGGCCAAGTGTTGTTAAAGTGGCACATATGTGAAGAACAAACATTAGATTATTAATATGTGAAAATGATGTAAGAGTACAAGTTGGTAGGTAGCAGAACAAATAAAAATCTGGCTTTACCAAATTGCTATGAATTTACAAGATTGAATGTTGAGGGATAGTTTTCTGGAATTTAAATGTAATAACTATTTAGCATGCAGAAGTAAAGCAATTTCATTGATGTGTTTCTCTAGAGAGTGGTTTATGGAAACGCTGCAATATTAGATCGAGCTATCTCTTTTTTTCTTATTTTTTAATTTCCTTTGCTTGTGGGTGAATTTCTTATGATACTTTTCTGTTTTTGATAGTAAGTATGGGGATGTAGACAAAGAATTGTTATTAAAGTAACTAAGTATTTAATGGGGTGATCCTAAAATGCAGGATTTGTGTGTGTGTGTGTGTGTGTGTGTGTGTGTGTGTGTGTGTGTGTGTGTGTGTGTGTGTGTGTGTGTGTGAAGTAAAGTTAGGCATTTATTTCTCAAAAGTGAATATATTAAGAAGTAGGCCTTGCCTGCACAGGAAGATAGATTTCTTGATTGTTTGGCAGTTGTGTTCATTCTTTAGGCTTAGAGAAATTAATCTTAATTGTATTCTCTGTTTTCTGAAGTATGTGTAGATTCTATGAGGAATGACATGCCTCACAGGGGTCAATCTGCTCCTTTGTAGCTAATACAAAAAGAACTAGAAGTGATGTCAGAGATGTGTTTAGTTGTGTAGAAGTGGATGGGCTCATGATACCTGTTATATCTGTACACTGTGCACACTACTGCTTGGATGGATGGTCATTAATAAGTGTAAACAGCCATGGGTGATCATTAATACGTAAAGAGGAGAGGAACATTGAGTCTCATGAAGCCCACATATATGTGGCTGAGAGGCTGGGTGGGTATTTAAGATAGTAAGTGTTCTTTTATGCAAGCAGTCTGTAAATTAGGTGTAGTCTTTTTCAGAAAATGTATATGTGTTTAGTTTTTGTTGAGTAGGTCATTTTGCAAAGACTTGTCATCCTTTTTACATCAATAAAAACTGATGTGGACGTCAACCATGATACGTTTGGTAGCTTTAAATAAGAAAAATGTGAGAATAGGGAAAGTACTGTGATAGGAGCATTTATAATTCCTGTTTCTGGGTTTATAGATATTTCTGCTTTTAGCTTAGACCTAGCACCCATTGTTACAAGTTGTCATACCCAGCTGATATCCATAAACATTAGGGTGTCTACAAAATATCCCAACTAACAAACTCTGTGTTTTTTAAACAATTGATTATCCGTGTGACCTTTTTACTCTGTTTTAGTTTGTTAGTTGGGATATTTTGCAGCTACCCTAATGTTTATGGATATCAGCTGGGTATGACAACCCTGGGTTTCCAAAGGTCAAACATTCCCCTTATGCTGTGCTGATGATGTCATAAGAAGGCAGAAACATGCATGTCCACAGCTAGAGGGTTTGGCTTTAATGGCCTGAAATTGTCCATAAATAGATTTAAAAATGAAAGTAAAAGAAATAGTCAAGGACATTTAGAATTGCCATTTAGCTGAAACACCTGATATCCTTAAAGGGTGATCTGAATATATCCCATGAGGCCTCTGATGCAAGAGGTTTAAGGTATCACACAGTTAGAAGTCTAGCTTTGCTAGATTCTTCTTTTTGTGTTTTTTAACCAGTTGGTTATCTGTGTGACCTTTTTCCTCTTTGTTTTACATTCCGATGAAGAAAATTAAGTAATAACTGCTTTTTGCATTAAAGTTAAGCTGAGTTATAATCACTGCGTGAAAGGGTCTTGATTTTCTTTTGTGACTGTAATATAGCAAGTAATTGTAAGCAAGAAGGAACATACTGCCAATATAAGGAGAGGAACATTGGAAATGGAAAAAGGGTTTGGTAACTGATTTCATTTTCACTTTAGATTGCATTTAATATTTATAAGAACAAAGCAACAAAAGAAAGAATTTTAAGCAGAGTTACAATTCTAGTCAGAAATTAAAATGATTGACTAACTTAGATTTTTAAACAGGTAGCTTAGAAATTACGCATCTTGAAGCTCTACATATGCCGCTATAGTTTGAAATCAAAATGTTTGACTAAAGTAACTTCTGCTTGAAATAGATTAGATATTATATTATGCACCTCCAACATCTGCATGAACCACTGAAGTGTGAAGAAAAAATAAATAAATGTATAAAGACTAGCTACTATTTTTTTTTTTATTATTAACTGGGTAGTACTATTACAACCCTAATAACTGCAAAATATAAGGCAGTTATTAAGTAAAACATGGTTCCCCTAAAGTACCTCTCCATTCACTCTTAATGGCTATTCCTAAGTCAAAATTCAAAGAAATGCTTGTCCATGCTTTTTCCCTCCCCTAAAATAACTGCATCTTAGATTCGGACCAGCATTTAAGTAGGACACACTTCATACATAATTCCATATAAACTAATTTTCTTTAATTTCTTTTATTCAGACATTACATTTGCAAATATTTTACTACTGTATAAGTGCATAAGCTCAAAGTTAGCATTTTAGGCTGATCAGCCATCAAGAAAAGCTGACTCCTCCAGTTATGGTATATAAGCCTTTCTACAAGCTCATATATCTAAATCTTTCTTACAAGTTTCTAAGCCTTTAGATTGCTTAACATTGAATGGGATGTCATTCCATAGTTTGGTAATTCTAACAGAAGTATACTTGACCTCATCAGAAATTGCCCATTTTCATTATAAATTGCATATTGTTTTGCTTATGCATTTAATGGCGGTATTAAACTCTAAACTGAAGATGATTTGCAGAACTAGATCATAAAAAATATGTATGATAAGATTAATTTAGCCCAAATATACCTATAACGGTCACTAAATAAGTTAAATGTCTTTTGTGATGATAAATACTCCATGTTCTCCAGCATTGTATTTTTTGTAAATTTCTTCTGAACTCCCTCCAGCCTTCTCAGCTGTCCTTTGTATAGACAGAGAAGGAATTATCATCTTCTAGCAGAGGTCTGATGTAAGCTTTGAATACTAGTGTTAATGCACTTTCTTCCCTTGTTGATAACCTATATGTTTAGTAGCTTGGGCTCCTATGAGCTCAGTGATATTTAAAAGAAATTTTGAAGTAAACAGTCATAAATCTTTATATTCCTTGACTTCTACTAGTTGAGAAGCCACTGAGTAAACCAGTCGTTTAATAGTTTTATTTGTAAAATACATAACTTTGCACTTGCCCATACTAAATGATAATACTATGTTTTTTGCCTAGTCACTAACTAAGTTTAGATATTCATTTAACTCACCTACATCAGAAGGTTTTTGTAGTATAAATCCAATTTTACAATCAGCATACTTTGATATGCAGTGCTGTTTGTTCTTGGGAAATTTTGATAATACCAGATTAAATAAGGCATGGCCTAATGCAGATCCCCGAGGAACGTTTGCCTTTATAACTAGATAATTACAATGAGCACTCTGAATCTTAATGCTCCAGTTCCTACCAGGCAACCAATTTCCAATCCACCTTGTAATGTAACAGTTTATTTTATAACCATTTAAACACTTCTTAACAACCACATATGGCAGGCTATTTAAAGCACTGGATAGGCTATTTAAAGCACTGGATAAGGCGAAACATGTATACCAGGAGACAAACCTAGATTAGGATTTTCTGTTATACAGGCCCAAAAGTTAACAGAGTTGCTCAGTGTTGATTTTCTTCTTGTGAAACAATGCTGATCGATATCTAGTGTGTTTATACTTTTGTTAGAATTACATACAAGGTCTAATAAGCATCTCAAAACACTTTCCAATTAGTGAAGTTAAACTAATTGGCCTGCAATTTTGCAACTGGTCTCTTGCCAATTATTTCAGCTGTCACCCAGTGGGTGGGCCCATGACTTCTCAGGAAGTCAGGCTCTGTGATACTCATTGTTGGGTTTTATAGCATGGTATCTGTTGGAGAACTATGATAATGGAGTATTGGATGCATCATTTTATGGCAATAAACCAATGCCCCTAGCTGTGGAGACCACTAGTGTAATATCAGGAAGTTGATGCTCATTGTGTTAACCTACTCATAGACTGAACTAAATAAAGCAAAAATGTTTTGGGAACAGACTTTCAGCAATCTGTAAAACCATTTATTGCCCAACCTTTTTTAATGAAACCACCACAGCAAATGGCAAACATACCTATTTACTTGTTGCTGTTTCATCTTTTAAAGTAGTGCTAAAATAAATTTGGTTGCGTCTTACCATATCCAATGTAATTATATTATTGTACGATCTAGCCATCGCTTGAATAAACAGATTGTAGTGCCTGCTGATTGTCTCAAAAGAAAGTTATTTTACATGACAAAGCCTTCACATATTGAGTGACCATGCAGATTGCACAAATGCAACAGAACACATCCAAATAAGTGTTTTCAAATGTGACCAGCCTATATGTTTTGCCCACATGGGGGCTGAGACCTCAGCATCCTCTTCCAGCTTATATATTTTAAGTTTTTAGCTGCCAAAACATGGTGAAACTGCAATAGCTATTACTGTGGCATGCCTACTGTTTACCCCATTCCTCTATGCAAGTCAGTAAACTTGCAATGAAGTCATGCTGCTCAGTGATCAGCCAAACATTCAACATGTTTACCCAAGAATGAGGGATGAAAGCAAAAATCAGGGGCAATTTATAAATATTACTGTAAGTCACTAAGAAGGTTCACAGAATGATAGCTTTTACAGCAACATTCATTTAAGACGTGTAAAATGATGTATGTCATTATTGACTCACTGTACTGCTCAGTCATTTACTAGAAAACCAATCATTTTAGAAGTGATGGGGCAGAAATGAGATAAACTCAGGAACGTCCTCTAAAACCAGGGAAGGTTGAAAGTTACAGTAATCAAGAACTGCATCTGATAACTGGGACCACATGAGCATGACTTACCTCATTGTGATAAGGTAGATTTTTAGCTCAAAATTTACTATTGGTCCCTGGATGCTTACATGCCTCAAGTTTGCTGTGTCAACTTGCCTTACTTTTCAATTAAAGAGTGTATAAAACCTTTAAAACTATTTTTTTCATGAGGACTTGCACACATTACCATTTAAAGGTATGGTGCATAGTGGAGTGAAGAGTGCTTGCCACATTTTACAAAAATATTAACAAATTTATTTACAGATTTTGTTGTCAATATATGCTTCACTATAGAAAAACAGCAGAGAGATGCATACAAAAAGTGGCATTTTCGCATCTCAAAATAATTATCAAAATGTCTAATAATTTGAAATCCTAGCTATCTGTGCAAGACAAAATCTTATACAAAACATTCCCTTGTTTAATAGAAAGAGCACCAGCAATTATTAAGTTCTTGACAATCTTCTTCTTTCCCAATCAGGGAGCATAACCTTTTAATACAAGACTGATTTTGGAACTGGAGCTGCTGGCCTCATATACCAAATGTAGACAGAATAGACGCTATTCAAAAACTAGATCATTCCTTAAACTCCAGTGTTAATAAAGAATCACTGAGATTGTCAGTTGCATTTGTAAATATAACCAAACAAATTGCAATCATCTTAGCCAGAAAGGGCCATCTTAAAATGGAACACAGTTTGAGTTTTTACTGACAAAATTGAAGGAGAAGTTTTAAACTATCTATGGTGATGGAACTAAAACACTGAGTCTCTATGATACCTAAAAAGACATGTGAGGCTCCACTGAATATCTTGGTGGTTTAAAAAGTGTGCCAGCCTTTACACTGAAAATTCATGGGGATTAAAAATGCTTTTTTTTTTTCTTTTCCAATTCACTTTTAAATTTGACAACTGCCCAAAATTTCTGAATGCCTACAATACGGCATTAATATGTAACCATGGGTTTTCCAACCAGAGGTTACAATCATTAACCAAGTGTCAACCAGTGGAGTACTATTAGTGATAGGGAGACCCCAATATGGGAAATACAGTTCCAGATACAAACTGAGCATTTCCACCAGAAGGGCAAACAAAATCCCACACTGCTTTGTCATTCCCCTGAATTATTAAAACTCTTAAGTACATAACTTAGGAGTAATCATCCAGCTATGCGCTGTGCATACAATAGCTTGCACCATCTTAAGTCAATTTCTAGAATTATGAAAGATTTTAGACATCTTCAAATTGCCAGTTAAGGGAGTTAGTGAGTTTGTGAAGACTGATGAAAAGAGATGCCCTCAGATTCTTTGCTAAAGTTGTCTGATATAGAGCTTTATATATGCTTATGTTGATGGCATCTTATCCCCTAGCCGAGTGTTTTTCTTCTCAATGTATAATGCCGGTTTGGTCACAACAAACATCAAATAGAATTCCCACACCCAGTCACGCAGAAAGATGATATGTTTCCCTAACCTTGAATTTTTCATGAGGAGGTACACTCGTGTGGTCAAGGACTATGTTAAAATCTCATCCCAAAAATGAGAGGATTTCCCCCAATTTTTCAATGCTATATGAAAACAGTAATAGAGTTCCATATATTCCTTGTTAGGACCATAGACTCTTGACAGCAGCATAGAGACCTGCACTGTTTCTACCTCGATTATCCATCTGCCATTTCTATCATCTCTTGACTTCATTTTGCTCTATCACAGGCTATACTTCACCAGTAAAATGAATATTTTTCTAGCATCTGTGTTACGCAGGACCATAAACCATTCTTTCCAGCACCTGACTAATAGAGACAGGCTTCTTCTTTTTAGTTTCACCTCATGGAAGCAGACCAAATGTATCTGTGTTTAATATAATTTCAAGAGCACCCAACAGCAGACAATGGAATTTGTATCCACATAAAACTAAGTAAAACTAACCCATAGTCCAGCCTCAAAAAAAAAAAAAATTAAACTCTTCAGTAAAATAAAACTTTAATAAAGTGGGTAAGCACTTTCACAATATAACTTATTTGCTTCATCGGACCATCACAAAATAAAGTATCACACTAAATAGAGTCAGTATAGCCAGTCAAATACAAGTAATATGAACCCAACCTATCAAATCGTAAAAAACATTGAAACATGATAAAATGGGTTAAATCATTAGAATGCAGATCTCATAGTTATCAAAAATTGACAATTTTAACACAAATAGAGCATTAATGTATGCATCTCAGTTTTAAAAACGGTTTCAGAGACACTCTATCATTCAACCCACTGCCTCTGTCAGCACGCATTTTGATGATCCATTTAGCTTCAACAGATTCACTGCAAGATCTTATGTCACCTTTGTGGTCACTTTCATTAACCACATCCACTACCATAATCTTAAGTGTATGGTCTCTATCCATATCTATAAGATGTTTCGCTAATGCATTATTAGATGAAAGAATTCTAATATAGTAGATATGTTCTTTTAGCTGCTGCCTCAATGCCCTATCAGATTTACCTAAATAAAATGCCCTGCAAAGCTGGCAGACTTCCAAATAAACAACATGACTAGTATTACAGTTAGCCTCATGTCTGAACTGAAAAAGGTGTCCTGTATCAGGATGTAAAAATTCAGTTTTTTTTGCTGATATACAAACAGTGATTGCATGATGCATGAAAAACATGGTCTGGTACCTATATGGTGTTGTACCCTATTGACAGCAAATGTTTTTGGTAGCAACATCCTACGAACCATCTTTTTATTTTTAAAATGGAAATTGGGATTATCACCTGCCTCCTTCCTAATCATGGGCTGAACTGTTAAGAAGCCAGTGTCTCTTAATTACTTCAGGAATACCATTGCAGTTACTTCTAAAATGCAAGGTATCCCTAAAACATTGGTGTTATGTTAGCCGGCTCAACTAACATCTGCCCTCTCAGAAAAATAGGGTTTACCAGAATCACTCTTCAATTAAGTTGTCTCATTCAAGCAAGTAATCAACTTCTTATCACTGTAACCTCAGTCCTTAAATCTCTCACTCATTAGATAGTTCCTTATTAAAGTCACTATCATTTACATAAAGCCTAGACCTTCACAAACCTTGGCCCTTAACTATGTTTTGGAACACATGGCTCCAATGCATACTATGCCTGTGAAGATGGATGGTTCTGTAACAATGTTTCTATATATCCCTGTATTAATTTTACCATGTTCCATCTTAGTGATATCTACATCTAAGAAATGTATCCTATCATAAGAACTACATATAGTAAATCTAAGAAAAAAACGGGAGTTGTTAACATGTTCAAAAAATTCCTGTACCTCATTTGCAGTCCCCTTCCATATTAAAAACAAATCATCGACGAATTGTCAGTAAAATAACAGGTTCATTTTGTATCTTTCAGATTTAATAATTACTTCATCCTCCCACCAAGCCATCACATTGTTGGCATAGCTATTGGCACTGGACATGCCCATAGCTATGCCATCATTCTGTAGATAATAGCATTTATCAAATAGAAATACATTGTTTTTTAGCACAGTTTTCATGAATAGACATCAATAAATTTATGGTCAGGGTTGGGAGGGAGGCCTAATGGATAAGGTGTTTGCCTTACAAAACACAAGGTGCAGGGTTTGAGTCTCAGAAGGGATAATTGGCTAGGCTGAAAATGGCTCATAAGGGCAGTTAGCCTAGTACTAATCTATGAATCTATCTATGAACCTATAATCGCTGCACTGTAAAATATAGTTCTTCAAGGTTTCAAGGCCATAGGTATTTGGAATCTTCAAAAATAATGACTGGACATCCATAATCACAAACATAAAAGATGACTCATCAGAACATTGCTGTGAAAAATAAAATAAATCCTGCAGGAACTGTTGAGAATCTCTCAAAACATAACTGTTCTTTATAATGGGTCTTAAATGTTTCTACAAGAAAACAGAATGTTTTTCTGTGCACCAGTTTCTTCCAGCTACAATTGGTCTAATGGGGGGATGATAAGGGTTCTTATGAAGTTTAGACAAACCTTGTATAATTGGAATTAATGGCGCATTAACATGTAAAAAATTGTATAAATCTAGATTAATTAAGCTACACATCAAACATTCATTCAACATCACTGAAGTCTGCTTTTGCATCAGTAAAACTCCACTATAGTCAATCAAGGTATATGTGGATGGATCACTTAACATAGACTTCATTGATAAAGAATAAAAGCTCCGATCCACAACTACAATCATACCTCCCTGATCAGCAGGTTTGATAACTATATCATGGTCTTCTATTAGTTTATGCATAGCTAACCTCTAACCTTTTGACACTTTCTTTGAAGTTTTACCATTAAAACTTTCTCAAAATATTCGTATAAATCCCTCTCCCAAAGTTGACCAAAGACTTTTAATATTGAATATATTGTAGGCATAAATAAGCATTTTTTTTTAAATGTCCCTATACTTTTTAAATGTAACATCATTAAACATTAATTTCAAAGATAAATTTCTTAAAAACATTTTGAGATCAATAATAGTGTCACTCAAAGTTTTTTCTGTGCTGGCATAAAATAAAAACCCTTCTCTAGTATCACTTTTTCATCAGATGTTAAAACCATGGATAAAATCTTCCAAACTAACAATTCTCTATCTGAGACTACATCCTCTCCAATATTTTATTGTTGTCTGGATCTGTCTGTATCAATCGTTTTATTTGATCCCTGCTCAATGAATGACTGTGGACTCCCATCTCTTTCTGTTTGATGGGTAAAGGGAATGCTGGAAAATCCTGCAAATGATTCTTGACAATATCTGAAGAGTTAATGGCTGGATGGGTGGTCTTTGATCTTACATCAGTACCCAATAGCAGTAAATCACTCAGAGCAGTCGCCCCACCTGCTGCAGCTCTATGAATCAACTCACTGTCATCTGATTCAGCCATCACATGAATGTTAGCAGAATAGTTCTGTTGCACAGGAACTGAAGATTTCAGATGATCAGCAGCATCAGTTGCATTAGGGGTTCCCTCACTGCTGTTTCGTCCATGAGCTACAAACTTTTTTGTCCATGTAAAACATGACCATCCTTGAAATCATTTTAGTCCCTGGCAAGTATTTTTTTTCTTTTTAGAAAGCAAAAGTTTCCTCTCATACGTCATAGCAGGATCTATCCGTTCCATTAGTTTAATATCAACCAAAGCAGGTGGAAAAAGATTTTTAAAGGTCCTCCTGTTTTTCTTTGATTTTATCAGTTTTTTCTTTTCTTCTCAGGTGTAAAAAAGTAAATCAAGCGTTAAATAGCCAAAGCTCATTTTCAAAGAACAGGGGGACCTTTACCAATCTTTTCTACCTGCTTTGGTCGATATGAAAGTAATAGAACTCATAGATTCTGCTACGATGTATGAGAGGAAACTTTTGCTTCTAAAAAGAAAATAACTTGTGGGTTGCTTGTATTTGATGGGCTAGACTGACTCTATATAGTGTGATACTTTGTTACTTTGTGATTGTCTGATGAAGCAATAAGTTATATTGCAAAGGTGCTAACCCACTTTATTAAAGTTTTATTTTACTGAAGAGTTTGTTTCAGTTTTGTTTTTGAGGCTGGGCCCTGCATTTTTACTAATTTTATTTTTCTGTGGATGCAATTTTGTGAATCATTGAGTAAACCATTTGCCCTAGGATCAACGGTATTTGCTGTCTCTCTACAGATGATGGAATTTCACTTTGGAATTTAATCCTCTCACATTCAGGGTAAATGATTTGTACTGTACATTATTAGTAGGCAATGAATCTGGGAGTTACCCATTGGCTGACAAAATGCAATGTCCGGCCCTGGTTACATACAGGATCATATAAACAAAGAGACAGTAAGGAAAAGAAGAAGGAAATGTAACCCTTCCACACTTCAGATTAGTAAACATAGGCACTGAAGATTACAAAGCAGAAACACTGGGCAGGCTTGCACCGGCTTGTTTGACAGAAACCACATCTTTCAGAAACAGAGATCATAGACCCTTGCAGCAGGAAGTGATTTCTATTATCATTGCACCAGAGTTCTGAATGGTTGTAATATAACTGCCTTGTACATATGCTCCTTACTATCACACTTAGTTTGGTCTATCCTCCATTGACATATGTCCCTTCTCTTATAACTGGGTAAAGTTAAATGTTGAACACACCATTCAACCTTTACTCAGTGGGATGAATGGGAGACTGCATCTGGTTAGTCCCTATTCAGCTGCTTGATACTTACTGCCATAAGATTCTCTGATGTCATCACTTATCCATGAAGAGTATTTTCCGTGTAATGTATATATGTCAGAGAGCCATGGCTTTTCTCTTACTTGCAACTGCATCAAATCATTAGATGTTTCACTGTCTTATTTGGAGCCATATAGGGCCCCATCCACAGGTTAACCCTAACCTAGATATAGTCTGAGTTTGAAATCATGGTGACATTCTTTTATGAGTCCCCCTGTCACCCCCATGTAAAACATTTCCCCCTATGGTCTCGAAAACCTTCACTCACTAGGCCATTTTCATTATGTAACAAAACATAGTTCCATAGTAACATCCTACCTGAACCAAGTAGGACAGTGAAGGTTAACAGTAATAAAAGACATGGTTAATCCATATCGAAAAGGAATAAAATGCAAATACTAAACAGTAGAGTGATGTAATTCAGAATTTTGCTTCCTATAATACAGTCAAATCTTTGGTTTAGCCATTCCCACATCACTTTATTTTTCTAGCAGGAAGAAATAATGAAAAAACATAATATTCTCACCACCTTGTACATTTATTAAAGTCTGATCAGGACTTGGACTGCAATCACCATTACCAGCACATGAGCCAGTATAGTCCTATCTTGGGACTGGTGTAATATCTCCATTTCCTTCATAGTGGTGTCAGAATCAGCAAACTCCATCAAGGCCTGTTTCTCTTAAATGTTAGTAAGGAAGTAACACAGATTGCACTGTGCCACTGGAAATAGTACCTGCTGATTAGCGGGGATAAGCTTTTCCATTAATTCTGGTGGTAGTGCCATCATATTATTTGTTTTTTTCCCCCAGATATTCAGTCTTTGTCTTCGGAGATTGTACCAATTTTCTCTGAATGCCAGCATTGCATTTAGGAGATATTGGTTTCTAAGTAAGGTTCATGCACCCTTTATTATGATATTTCTGATACGGAAATTAAATGACAGTTTCAGCTAGCCTTGCTGTACCACCAGTAGCCCTGGAAAAAAAGACCTGCACCCAGCAACCCTGTTCCTCAAATCATACAAGTACTGGACAAAGTCTTTCCATTTGTTGAAAAGGTTCAGCACTAGAATCAGGAGAAAAAAAAAACACTGCCACCCTACTGATTTTATAATATGGGCCCTGACCTCTTCCTGTCCTAACATTCAATTCTGTATCCCTATAACCAAGATATCATAAAATAAAGTGTCTAGGATAGTGAGTAATAGCCTTAAAACTGATCATTTGTGTTCTTTCAATCTCTAGTGGGAGTCCCCCTCCCCAAGCATTCCGCAAGCTCTTTTCTAATGAGTACTGGCTCATCTCATGCCAGCCCCTCTATTAGACCAATTATTTGGAGATTATTTCTGAGAGATCAAATTCATTCCATGTCTTTTGTGATAAACTGTAAGGTCTTCTAAATAGTGCTGATAGTTATTTATTGTATTCCTTAGTCAGAAGAGTTTGTTGCTGCTGCTTGATGTGTTTTTGGATTATCATAACTTTATATTGAGATTTTCCTACTGTAGTTCAGATATATATATATATATATATATATATATATATATATATCAGTTTGGTGAGGAGTTGATGAGTTCCATAAAACAGAGAACTCCAGTGTGTGTTTCACACTTGCTGTAGTTGTATGTTTGCCCAAACTGGCCAGTTTAAAATTATATAAAGAGTGGTAAAGTTAATTATTTGGCCATTCTAGCAAGAATACTCCTTGTCAACACATGCAGTCTTATGCATGACCCCAAGTGCCCTTAGTGTGCTTGGCATCATAAATATATCATGAATTTGAATCTAGGCAGAAGAAATTACAGCTAAGTGCATGGAATAAGCTTTTAGCAAT